>NC_045962.1:81300006-81301920 GCF_010909765.2 Amblyraja radiata | reverse complement strand
TGGTCTCCATATTGGAGAAAGGGCATTCTTGCTATTGAGGAAGTGCAGCGTATGTTCACAAAGTTAATTCCCGAGATGGCGAGACTGTCATATGTTGAAAGAATGGAGCGGCTGGGCTTGGATACACTGGAATTTAGAAGGATGTGAGGGGATCATATTGAAACATATATGCTTATTAAGGGATTAGACACGCAAGAGGCAGGAAACATGTTCCCGATGTTGGGGGAGTCCAGAACCAGGGGGCCACAGTTTAAGAATAAGGGGTAGGCCATTTAGAGCGGAGATGACAAAAACCTTTTTCACCCAGAGAGATGTGAATCTGTGGAATTCTCTGCCTCACGGCAGTGGAGGCCAATTCTCTGGATGCTTTCAAGAGGGAGTTAGATAGAGCTAAAGATAGCGGAGTCAGGGGATATGGGGAGAAGACAGGAACGGGCTACTGATTGTGGATAATCAGTCATGATCACAGTGAAGGGCCGAATGGCCTACTCCTGCACCTATTGTATTTTGCCTATTGTATATGTGTGTGTATGTATACATATATGTTTGTGTATGTGCATATTTCTATGTATTTATATTTTATACACACACACACACACGTATATATACATTTTATATATAGATATACATATCTACAAAAATACACTGAACTTTTTGTTTATTATATTGAAGATATTGAATTTATCATATTGTTTACAGATTCTGTTGTGCTGCTGCAAGTACGAATTTCTTTGTTCTGTTTGAGACACGTGACAATAAAACACTCTTGAAGTGATCTCTGAGTGAAATCACAAGGAGAAGGAAGGCAAGGTTGTGCAAAGTAATGGGCTGTCCCACTTTTCGAGCTAATTCAAGTTCTCCCGAGTTTCCCCTGATTCAAACTCGGCGAATTACGGTATTGGCAGCTCGTAGGTACTCGGGGCTCTCGTGGACATTTTTCAACATGTTGAAAAAACTTCACGAGTCTTCCCGAGCTTCACCGCGTTTCCGAGAACCTGCCGTTAGCGTTACAAGCCGCTAAGAGACGTCCCGAGCTCCGACGTACCCGCCACATACATTCTACGTACTTACCACGAGTTTGATTTTTTTTAAAACTCGGGAGAGCTCTTGCATTAGCTCGTACATTGGGACAGCCCCATCAGGGTGAGAACTTCCAAAGGGTCAGAAAGCATTGTACCTTAATGCGTAGAGCAGCATGAGTTAAGGGCCTGTCGCACCAGCATGCAACTGTATGTGTCTAGCGCGACCAAACGTGGTGGCTTGAGGCGTACGGCCCTCGCGGGGCCGGTCCCACTTCCAAACGCGGAGTCGTCTGGAGTTGTGCGGGGCTGGTCCCGACATCAGTTGGGCAGGAGGTGGGCCGACTGAATTTGGACGTCGCACGGCATCGGGCGGTTACGTCATCACGCAACGGCACGCCGGGCGGTGACGTCACCGCGCAACGGCACGCCGGGCGGTGACGTCACCGCGCAATGCCACGCGCTAGGCGTACGCCGTCAAGACGCTGCGTACGGCGTCGAGACGCTGCGTACGCCCATCGAGGCGCTGCGTACGGCCTCAATGCGGCTGCGGGCCGACAGGCCGTTGCCGCGCGGGATTTTTGGACAGTGTCAGTTTTTCGGAGCCCCGCGCGATGTCGGGACCAGCCCCGCACAACTCCATACGGCTCCGGAGATCGAAGTGGGACCGGCCCCGTGGGGCCGTACAGCTCAAGCGACCACGTTAGGTCGCGCTCGCCGCATGCAGTCGCATGCTGGTGGGACAGGCCCTTTAGGATGTGGTTTGGCATAAACTCAGAAGTAAGGATGGTGGATTAAATGAGGCAGGTCTGTAGAGTACAGGCATGATTAAGTGTGGAAATAACATGGGCACGAACTTGAGAAGCATGGATCTAGGTAGAGTGGATGTGGAGAG